>NC_041353.1:20438537-20446037 GCF_004354835.1 Perca flavescens | reverse complement strand
CACTGATGCTGAGAACAGGGTTGGAGCTGTGAGTGTGGACGAGATCAAGAATCACCAGTTTTTTGAGTCGGTGGACTGGGAGCACATCAGGTACGTGAACCCGAAGGCTCTTTTAGACATAAATGTGTTGGCAATTTAACATGTTGGTCTCATGTTTAAATAACACTTGTACGTTAAAGTCAACGACTTGACTCAAATGGAAAGAAAACTTTACTTTAAGACATACAGTATGCCTCATTTCCGTTGCATGGTTTGGCTTGATTCAACTCACTTTCTCTACCAGTACGTTTTTTTTTGTTTTTTTTCTCTCCCGTTTTCCATTGCGGATAGTACCCTACCGCCATAACGTCATCTTAAACGCGACACCTGCTGGTACTTTAATCAGCAACCAGAGGAACTGGTACTTGTAGGCAGTCTGATATTTTGTAATCGCTAAATAAAAAAATTGCGGTCGCTTAAATGGAAAGGTGCACATGCCTCATTTTATACTTCTTATTTCTGTGTTCTTATGTCCTTCTCAACCCTCCATGTTTCTGTCCGTCTTGCCTCTGCAGGGAGCGGCCAGCAGCCATCTCCATTGAAATCAAGAGTATCGACGACACCTCAAACTTTGACGACTTCCCCGAATCAGACATCCTTCAGCCAGGTTCGTCTCATGGGATATTTTGCTAGCGGCACTGCAGCAAACATCCCTTACTGGGAAACATTAGCCTCAGCTCCGATTCAGACAGAACATGACCACAGATGAGACAAACACGATAGAAGATTGAAATGGAGTCTCAACAATGCTAATGATTAATAATAGAATAGCTTTGAACAGGCCCAATTTTCATTATATGATCTGCTGTGCCAGCAAGTAGCAAAATAGTAACACCTCCTTTTGGTATGTGTGTTTTGTGTTTATTAACAGCCAATGCAACGGAGCCAGACTTCAAATCGAAGGATTGGGTGTTCCTCAACTACACGTACAAACGCTTTGAGGGTCTGACTCAGCGAGGCACCATCCCCACATACATGAAGGCAGGGAAGGCCTGACACGGGGAGACAGGGTTGCGGAGGCAAAAAAACAGACGTTTACGGACACAGGGTCGGGCCGTGGAGCCCCGCTGGCGCTGAAGGCTGCGCTGTCAGCCTCTAAATATAAATTTAACCCTCATCACAAGTTATTTAGGTCTGCTCAGCCGCCGCAAGAACGCCAAGTGCTTGGAAAATTAAGGAGCATTACCGCATTACCTCGGTTGTTCGTATCATATACACGTGACGTCTTTAGCCATAGCTCTCAGGCCAGCTCACTAACTAGGGCACTAAATCAGCATACCTGCATGTTCAACAGCATATTGCTTCTGGAGAGGACTGACTTTCTACTGCCCAAAGGCAACTATGGGAATGAAGATTAAGTACAAATCCCTGCTTGAACATCTTCACAGCTATAGTTTCTACAGTACCCTGGTGGCTAAATTAGCTCTGATGCATCATTTCAAACACTGAAGACAAGCTCTATACACTGTAGTCAGAAAGATTAGTGAGTAAGAACAGGTATCCCTCACTTGTTCTTGCCCATACTGTTACACTCTGTGGATTTTGAAGGAAAGTTCCAGCATGATTTCTAGGGTTTTGGCTCACCTTTGGCTTTGTATTCGAGAGTTGCTCCCACTAACAAAGGTAGCATCCATTTAAAAGCGCAACATGTGAAAATCTTTCATTTCAATTTCTTTCTAGCAGTGAGAAGCATCTTGTTATGGCAGTAGAGCCTGGTGAAACCTCAGCATCAGCTTTTCTTTATGTGAAAAGAGACAACTTCTGGGGATTGTGGTGGTGCTAGTTAGCAAAATGCTAGCGGATCCCAATGGAAGCTCAATTGGCATTTATGACCAAATATATCAAACTAATGACATTCCCACCGGTGATAGCTGTACTAGCAGCAAATGTTAGCATGCTAACACGCTAAACTAACATGGTAAAAATCAAAGCTGGTTAAAATCAACATGTTAGCTGTGGATGTTAGTACGCTGATGTTAGCATTTAGCTTAAAGGTCCCATGACATGGTGCTCTTTGGATGCTTTTATATAGACCTTAGTGGTCCCCTAATACTGTATCTGAAGTCTCTTTTATATAGACCTTAGTGGTCCCCTAATACTGTATCTGAAGTCTCTTTTATATAGGCCTTAGTGGTCCCCTAATACTGTATCTGAAGTCTCTTTTATATAGACCTTAGTGGTCCCCTAATACTGTATCTGAAGTCTCTTTTATATAGGCCTTAGTGGTCCCCTAATACTGTATCTGAAGTCTCTTTTATATAGACCTTAGTGGTCCCCTAATACTGTATCTGACGTCTATTTCCTGAAATTCAGCCTTGGTGCAGAATTACAGCCACTAGAGCCAGTCCCACAATGAGCTTTCCTTAGGATGTGCCATTTCTGTGTCTGTAGCTATTGAGGAGGAGAGAGGGGGGTGGCATGGTGGAGGGTGGGGTTGTGGCCTTGACCAACTGCCACTTTGCTCATTTGAAAGCCATAATGTCTCTCTCTCATGGGTGGGCCAAATTCTCTGGGCGGGCAAAGCAGAGAAAGGGGAGGTAACCTTGCTCCTTATGACCTCATAAGGAGAAGATTCCAGATCGGCCCATCTGAGCTTTCATTTTCTCAAAGGCAGAGCAGGATACCCAGGGCTCGGTTTACACCTATCACCATTTCTAGCCACTGGGGGACCATAGGCAGGCTGGGGGAACTCATATTAATGTTAAAAAAAAAAAACCTCATAAAGTCAAATGTTCATGCCATGGGACCTTTTAAAGCACTGCTGTGTCTTACAGGTCCATTTCTATAAAAAAAAAAAAAAGGGGAGTTTGAAATTCTTCATAATAATAGCATAATTATTTCTTCCCTCTTATTTACAGTGCTGGGAGATTGATTTGAGCATGTCTGGTTGTTTTCAGTAACAGTTAGCATTGAAAGGGATAGAAAATATATGAAAACAAATGAGCAAAACTTGAAATCATGCAGGAACTGTCCTTCAACCGTCACGGGGGGTGACTTTGTGTCAGCTCTGTGGGACAGCTCTTCCTGCGGCCTTGCCTCAGCGCCACGGCTTTTCTCACAGAGGAACAACTTGTTGCCAGGAAACGTGGGAATGCAGTTTGCCCCGTGCTTGGCGTCCGTTACTGTGGAGCGTTGCCCGTTTGCCAAACCGACTGCAGAAGTGTCACTTCCCTTCAGAGCCGGTTGTGGTGTTCAGATCAGTGCTACAGTAAACGGATAATTCCCCCTGATTTTTATTCTAATGAGCCAGAGGGCCAATCACTTCCTCCTTACAGTAGATGGACAAAACATGCAAAGTGCCTTTTAAAATAGCTGATAGATACTGAAGCATATATTTTAGAGATGTTAATCAGAAGGTAATCATAATGATTAGAAATAATAACGCTGTTTGAAGAACGGGACATAAAAGAAAAAAAAAGGGAAGGGAAAAATGTTAAGCTTTCTTAAAGCAACTCTTGTCTCCTAAAGGAAATCGAAAGCCCTGATGGGTCTGTTGTATTTGGTGTGTAAAACGTGTGAAGTGATAAAACGGTGACGACACAAAGGCAGTATAAACAAATGGCAGGTTTTTATATATGGGCCTCATAAAAAGAATGGGTCAAGGCAAAAGCAATGAACAGTGTCTTTGTTTGTCAAGTAAAAGATTAAACTGAAATGGAAGGTAAATAAGAATAGATTAACATGGTGGATATCCTAGACGTGTATGCTTTTTGTCCTTGATGTTCTTAAAATGTCTTTGTTCTAGAGATGTTCCGATACCAGTATCGGTATCGGCTCCGATACTGCCTAAAACGCTGGTATCAGGAAGTACTGGAGTTTATGCACCGATCCGATACCACGTAATAAAGCCCTGAAGAAAATCTACGTTAAAGTAGTTTATTTATGTTCTTTTTCCGTTATAACTGACTGTCAAACTGGAGAATAAAAGAAAGTTCTGTGTTTGTTCATGTTTCACAAAGAGTTTAACCTGAGCCAGACCGACAACAAAGATAGAAATCATATCACATCCATACAGGGATAGCAGTATACAGTTGTTAAAACATAATAAAATATATGACACACAGGTATCGGATCGGTACTTGGTATCGGCCGATACGCAAGTTCAGGTATTGGAATCGGTATCGGGAAGCAAAAAATGGTGTCGGATTATCTCTACTTTGTTCATTTTGAATTAAGTAACCATTCAACGTGTTTTATTTACCTGACCCTAAAAAGCTAATGCCGTGCCTGTCTTACTCAACAAAACAAACCATTTAACCACCATGTCTGCTCAGAGTTGTGACTACACACAGCGCTCAACATAGTTACCAAAGAACTCTGATCATCACACGTCGTGATCTGAACACATTCAGATGTAGCTGTCGCTTACTGCACTTAACTTCAAACTACCTTTTTAAAAAAAAAAAAAAAAAATTAATAATAATAATAATCACCTTTCCAAGAGAGCTAAACTTGGTTATGGAATGATTTGCCATTTCTATTCCTACACTTGTCAAGAAAATGAGTGTGCCAGAGACAGATGTTTGTCAGTTAGCACATCTGTTAAGTGTCAAAATGCAAGCTATAAATGTATGTACATGCAGGGAAAGGAAATACACTTAGGACTTTACCATAACCGGACTAGTTTAGCTGTAGCCGTCCCAGGAATCCCATGTTAAACTGATGTTGGTGCTATTTTCTGAGGAATTGATAGAGAAAGTAAGGGTCTTGCAGTTTGTTCAATTAGAGCGGTGTATTATAATAGACCTGGGTCAGTGTCACTTCTTATTTTTGATCTGTTTAACTGTAATTCATCCACGTAGTCCTGATACAGTTGGCCAAGAACACACCTGTAAGACTTAGAGTTGCATAAGCAATGTACAAATGAGGGTTGACTGATGTGTATATTTGTGCATTATTTATTATGTTTGTTAATAGATGAGAAGAGATTTTGTGCTAATATTGAGTATATTTAAATTGGATGATTTTATTTATATATATATATATATATATATATATATATCTCAATTGGTTTCCCTAGAATTTAAAGGGGCACTCCAGTGATTTAGTATAGCACCTCTGTAAAGCCAGAGACAAATCTAAAAAAAGAATGGTGCAAATTGTTGTGTGTGCAGCAGAGGCTGAGATACCTGATTAACTTTTCCTTAGCATGGCCAAAGTTCCAAAAACAGTGAATCCTACATTTCCCATAATGCAACTCGATAGCGGCTTTTTGTGATAGAGAGGCAAAGTCCCTTCTCTTCCAGTGTCCACCATGGGATGTTATTTAGGAAAAAACATGTACGACAGTGAACAGCAAGTGACAAATAATTGTTTGCTAGATAGCTAGCTAGCTAGGTAACTTGGCTATCTTCCACGCACGAATGTAACGTTATCTTACTGATGGGTTTCATCCAGCGTCATTTTATCAGCTGGGAAGCGAAAGAACGAGTGGGACCCATTGCTCGTGTGAGTATGTCCCAGTACAAAACACACACACACACACACACACACACACACACACTCACTGCTCACAACCATACATGTTTTTCCCAAAATAAGGTCCCCTGGTGGTCCACCAGAAGGGGAGGGACTATGCCTCTCTATACTCTTTTCTGTCTAGTAAATGCCTTTTGTCTTTAAAACTCTTGCCCGTATATAATCAGTGTTGGGAAGGATACTTTCAAAATGTATTTTGTTACAGAATACATGCCCACAAATGTAATTTGTAACGTATTCCGTTACGTTTCTCAATCTGAGTAACGTATTCTGAATACTTGGATTACTTCAGGATTACTTCTACATTGAATTGCGTTTTATAAGTGTAGGAATGCGACCATCACATCCAGCTTACTAAACAGGCATATTATGGTGTGTTCTTTTCATTCCAACTGGCTGAATGTGTACCTGAACAAGCAGATAAATTGTATTGGTAGTCCCGAACTGCATACTACAAAAATCTAACCGCGGTCTAACCGCTACCACGAGCTAATTTTAGCTAATGTTGGCTAGCATGTCAAACGGGGCTGTCAGTCATTAAACGGCTCTGGAGCTAGTAAATCAGCACGTATACGTATAGGAGAATGGAAAGTCCCACGTCAATGTTAAAATAGCAAGGTGACCAGTAAAACTACAGCAGACGACTACCCTTGGCTAATTAAAAAAATAACTTACTTTAAGATGCTTCTTCAGGTTGGAGGTGGAGTAATTTGGAGCTGAAAGGAGGTTGGTTGCTGGCAAGCAGAGGCTGCACGGCACAGTTATATTTCGTTCTCCCTGTTCTTTCTTTAATGTGAAATGCTGTTTGAATTTCCAAGATAGAAACTTATTCCTGCCCTGGCTCTGTCGTGCCGGTTCCGACTCCATTGTGACTGATCACGGAGCTAATTTTTTCGATTTCATATCGGGGTTTCTGGAAAATGCGATAGAGTTGCCTTTTATTCAGAGTGAATAAACTCGTGAAACAGAAGTATCGTCAGGTAATCCATTGATTTCAACAATGTAACTGTATTCTAAATACCAACTATTTAAATTGTAACTGTAACGGAATACAGTTACTCATAATTTGTATTCTGAATATGTAACGCCGTTACATGTATTCCGTTACTCCCCAACACTGTATATAATGCAGGCTTTCTGTTAAAAATAGTCTCTCAACCCAAGCCGAGTTAACCCTCATGACATCACTATGACATCATCAGGGTCATTTTTTTTTTTTTTTTTTAGACTTAAGAGCACTCCCTCCAGAGCCACAGAAGAAGCCATTCAACTATTTTCACGGGCTGAGTAGTACTCCCCATGACGTGTGGGCGTGACATGATGAGGAGTGAACTGGGTTGTGAAAAAACAGTGGAGTGCCCCTTTAGTTACAAACCGAAAATGTCTGGAAACAATAATAGTCAAACAATAAGCATCACATCAGATGGACAATCCTGATAGGCCAGTATTTTTTTCTATAATGAAAATATGAATGTGTGATTCTAACCCAAATCCAAACGCCATCGAAGCTAAGACCAGTCTGCAAGAAAGATCTTACTTCCTACCTTCTACTGCTAGTAGACCGCAGCAGGACAGATGCATGATGGGGGGGTGATTCTGTTTATGGTTACCGCTGCAGATTCCCGGTTGTGTGCAATCACTGGAACACAAACCTGAGAAAAGCCAAACTGCTGTATTCACACGGTTTCACAGCCAAATAGTTAAGATTGTTCATGAGAAACTAGTGTGTGAGTGCCACCGCTAGGGACAAAAACAGGAAGTAGATACTCAGTGCTTTTTGTTGTGAGGTGATATCAAACTCATGTTCTGTGTTGTAATAGAGAAATGATTACACTTTTATTTCTTTCAGAAGTAGGTGCATAGGAGATTAAAAAAGTAGGGTTAATTCTGTATTTGGCATCCACACAATTCTATAATTCTGTATATGTCCAAGATGACTTGAAATCCATTACTGTGTCACTTTATCTAAAAGGAGCTCAATGG